>NC_086445.1:674061437-674078937 GCF_028390025.1 Pseudophryne corroboree | reverse complement strand
TTAGACGTAACCATCTTCCTGGCCTGGACCATGGTGGAAATAACCCGGGAGGAAAGACCTTTTCTTGCTAGAATCTCCCTCTCAACTTCCAAGGCGTCAAACGTAGCTGCTGTAAGTCTGGATAGACGAACGGACCTTGTTGAAGATCCTTTTTATAATGGCAGAGGCCAGGGATCCTCCAGAGCCATAGTTAGGAGGTCCGGGTACCACGCCTGTCGAGGCCAATCTGGGGCAATTAGAATTGCTAGAACGCTTTCCCATTTTAGTCTTTCTAGAACCCTTGGGATTAGCGATAGAGGAGGGAACAGGTACACAAACTGGTACATCCATGATGTCATCAGCGCATCCACTGCTACAGCCTGCGGATCCCTCGTTCTGGAACAGTAACGGTATAGCTTCTTGTTGAGACGAGAAGCCATCTGATCTATCTGCGGACAGCCCCACCGGTGAATTAACTGTTGAAACACCTGGGGATGTAGGCCTCATTCCCCCGGATGAAGGTCGGGTCTGGTGTGGAAGTCAACTTCCCAGTTGTCCACTCCTGGAATGAATATGGCTGATATGGCCCTTGCATTGGCCTCCGCCCAGATCAGTATTCTTGACACTTCTCTCATTGCCGCTCTGCTTCTTGATCACCCTTGTCGGTTTATGTACGCCACCGCCGTGGCGTTGTCCGATTGAACCTGGATCGCCTGATCCTTCAGAAGATGGGAAGCCTGCAGAAGAGCATTGTAAATTGCCTTGACTTCCAGGATGTTTATCGGCAGAGCAGATTCCTGAACTGACCATATCCTCTGGAACTGGGCCCCTTGGTTCACAGCCCCCCAACCCTGGAGGCTGGCATCCGTTGTCAGTAGAATCCACGAGTGGATATTGAAATTCCTGCCTTCTACCAGGTGAGGAACTTGTAGCCACCATAATAGAGAAATCTGGGCTTTCGGAGATAAGGGGCGAGACCCCTTCACATGCATCAGCTGGATCCAGCAGATCCAGCTGAAATGGCCGGTCATGAAATCTGCCATGTGGGATTGCCTCGTAAGCAGCAACCATCCTGCCCAGAAAGCGTATGCAAAGATGTTTGGATTCCTTGCGAGGACGGAGCACTGAGTGGACTAAAGCCTGGATAGCCAAGGCCTTGTCCATCGTAAGAAACACCTTTTGAGACACTGTATCTAGTATCATTCCCAGGAACTGAAGACGTTTGGCCAGTTCCAGGTGAGATATCTGAAAATTTAGGATCCACCCATGATCTGTAAACAGGCGAGTCGTCAGATCAATGCTGTGCAATAGACGCTGCCTGGACATAGCCTTTATTAGGCGATCATCCAAGTAGGGGACTATGTTGACTCCCATCATGCGCAGTTGCAGAATCATCTCGGCCATGACTTTGGTGAAGACCCTTGGAGCTGTGGACAGGCCAAAGGGCAAGGCCTGAAACTGGAAATGGTCATCCAAGATGGCAAACTTGAGGTAAGCCTGTGAGGGGGCCACATGGGAATGTGTAGGCATCCTTGACATCTAGGGATACCAGGAATTCCCCCTTCTCCAGACCGGACCACCTGCACATATGGGTCTAGAGACTTCAGGTTTTTGTTGGGTTGCACCGAACCGTCCAGTTTTGGAATGGCAAAGACTGGAGTAAAAATCACTGAGTAACGGAGGAGGTACCGGAACCACCACCACTGCCCGCAAAAGTTTTTGAATAGTCTCTTGCAAGGTAACTTTTGCTGCGGGCAAAACTGGTAAGCCCGATTTGAAACTTCTGTGAGGAGTAAGTGCTTGAAATTCCAGCCGGTATCCGTGGGAAATTAGGTCCCTCACCCAAGGATCCTGGCAGGACTTGTGTTGAAGGCGAGCACCTACCTGAAAGTCACCTTGCTGCTGGGGCCAACCGTCATGTGGAAGGCTTAGTGGCAGGGGATCCGGTGGTCTGGTCTATGGATGCAGCAGTTGCAGGTTAATGGGACTTACCACAAGATCCTCTCGGAGTGGTGGAGACCCCCGGCCCCTGCCTCTGAACCTTGCCACATGAAAGGACTGCAAGGAGGGTCCTGTGTAAGAACGTCTAGCAGGTGGTGCAGCCAACTTACCCGCCGTTGCCTGGGAGATCCATTTATTTAATTCGTCCCCAAACAAGGCATCACCTGTAAAGGGAAGATTTTCTACACCCTTCTTGGAATCTGCATCCGCTGACCATTGACTTAACCACAGAGCTCTATGAGCCAAAACTGCCATAGCAGTAGTGTGGCCATTATTCTTACACAGTTACTTTTATAGCCTCGCTCATAAAATTAGCAGCATCCTGTATGTGTTGCAGCAGAGTAATGACCTCATCCTGGGGCAGAGTGTCTAATCCATTAATAATAATATCTGACCACTTGACTACTGCCCTGGAAATTGTTCCCTCAAACTATTGTGGGGCGCTGTGCTACACCCGCTGCTATATATATATATATATATATATATATATATATATATATATATATATATATATATATATATATATATATATATATATATATATTGCCTTGAGAGTGGTCTCAATTTTATGGTCAGCAGGGTCTTTAAGGGATATAGCCCCTGGCACGAGCAGTACCAATTTCTTAGTCAGTCTGGACACAGACGTATCGACTGACGGGGTATTTTCCCATACCTTCCTGTCCTCAGCTGGGAGGGGAAAAGTAGATAATAACCTCTGAGGAGTTTTACATTTCTTGTCAGGGTTTACCCATGCCTCCCTGGCCAGGGAGTTTAATTCCTTAGACACAGGAAAAGTGGCTGAGGTCTTGGGTCTAACATTAAAGTACAACTCCTCATCTGGGTCTGCTTCCTGATCTCGGTGTGATGAACCTCTCATAAATGAGGGCCTCCACCCTGGGGGACAGAGAGTCCAACTCGTCCTCCCGCCTCCCCCTCCCACAAAGCCTAATGACCGGGAGCACTGTGGAGCATGAGCCCGCTGAGCCAATGTAGTCCACGACAGGCACAACAGCTCGTGGCTCTTGACCGCCGCATCACATGCTGCCAAAACCGCACCGGGGTCCCGCTAACCGGGAATCCGGTGTTAACACTCACCGAACCTGACGATCTTCGGCATCTGTTAGAGGTGGCGGCTAGCTGCTGGCGTGGGTACACACAATATGGTGAGTGAAACAGCACCTCAGGAGCTCAGTGTCCTGTCATCTGGGATTACGAACCATTAACCCTCAGGAGGTTGGTTTGGTCCCCCTTGTAAGTCCCATGAAGCAGGTAGACTGCCAACCAGTACTACCTGAAAATAAATAACTAACCTAAAAAATAAAGGAAACTCTGTCGCTCCAGAGAAATGCACCCAGCTCCTTGGACACATGTTTCTAAACTGAGTCTGGTAGGAGGGGCATAGAGGGGAGTAGCCAGCACGCATATACACACTAAAGGTTTTTAAAGTGCCAGGCTCCAGTGGACCCGATGTATACCACATGGCACTAAAGTACAGATTTCCAGTATCCACTAGGACCACTGGCGTATCTATAATGGGTGCAGTGTGTGCGCTGCACACTGTCCCCTGGGTCCAGAGGGGGCCCCCACCGCACACACTGCACCCATTTCTTCTATACTTACCTTTCCGGCGTTCATTGGCGACTGTGTGTGGTCACCGCCGCTGCTAGCGCACTGAGCGCTAGAGACTCTGGCACAGTGCCAGAGTCTACAGCGCATGCGCATGACTCCGGCAAAATGGTGTGGTGGCCATTTTTCGGAGTCCTGCGCATGCGCTATAGACTCTGGTACTGTGCCAGAGTCTCAGCGCTGAGAGCACTAGCAGTGACGGCTACGGGAGAGAAGGGGGCCCACACACGGAGTCTGCACACGGGTCCCCTGCCCTCTAGAAACGCAGCGGACTAGGATGTAAGAGAAATTGTTTTTACTTTTGTTTATGTATTTGTTTATTTTTTTCTTATGTATTAGCATTAATATTGAGTTATTGTTAGCCTGCGTTGCCTGGGAGCATACATTTAATGTCTGCTGCACTCTTTTTAGGCCATGTGATGCTGCTTGATTTTGTTATGTGGTGGTGGTAGTAGTAGTAATTCTTCTTATTATTATCCAGTTATTTTATGTAGCGCACACCTATTCCGCAGCGCTTTACAGTGAATATTTGGCCATTCACATCAGTCCCTGCCCTAGTGGAGCATACAATCTATTTTTGTTGGGAGCCAATTAACCTACCAGTATATTTTTGGATTGTGGGAGGAAACCGGAGTACCCTGTGGAAACCCATGCAAGTACAAGGAGATTATACTCCACACAGTTAGGGCCTTGGTTTGAATGGAACCCATGACCTCAGTGCTGTGAGGCAGTAATGCTAACCATTACACCATCTGTATGTAATTGTATATACATCTGGACTTATTTAGGTAAGAGATATTTCAAATACAGCAGCATATATGCATTCAAACGCAATGGCTAACTTAGAAAAATACTGTTTGCACACAGTGAGCAAGTTATGATTTGCCTGAAATTATATATATATATATATATATATATATATATATATATATATATATATATATTTATTCTTTTATTTTTTTTATTTTTCCATGCACAAAAAAGGATCTTTAGAACATATAGGTATATATCTATATAATGTGTTCATTCTAAAGGCCACCGGTGAGACAGAGCGCAGTATTACTAGCATTTAGGTATGGGAATTGAACCTATTTGTTTCATTCACCCCATTCCTGGTCTACAGCAGGCCTGGCTGACATGTGGCTCACCAGTTGTTGTGAAGCTACAAGTCCCAGAAAGTCCTGCCACACTTTTGCGATTAGTGAATGGTAAAACGGTATCCTTGCATGCTGGGATGTGTAGTTTTACAACAGCTGGAGAGCCACAGGTTGGCCAGGGCTGGTCTACAGTATGTTTGAATGCTGCTTGCTCTATTCAGTAAAGCAGGGGCAAGCACAGGTTACACTCCTCGCGTCTAGCACAATTGTATGACATAGCATCTTTGTTATCAACCTTGTGAATATCTTCTGGTCTGTCTGAGGATTTTGTAAATGGCACAATCCATTTCATGAATGTAGTGAATGGGTGACAGTGATGTGCTATGATGGCCCATGCCTCACCTGTCATACTCCAGTATACGCCAGAGTTTTGACTATATAAAAATGATTTGAATAATACAAAGAGGATTTATAACTTAGCCTATATATCCAGATATGATATTTCTAACAAAGTATATACTGCTGCACCTTTGTATAATGCTGACAAGAACTATCAGGTTGATGTGTGTAATACCCCTGAGCACGGGTCACAGCCGGGAGCCTGACACGGGTGCTACCCGGCTGCGGCCCGCGCTCAGCCCCCTTTCCCACTGCGCTCACCAACCCGGCATATTGCCGGGTTGGTGACGCTGCTAGTGACGCGGCACTGGGAGATCACATGATCTCCCAGCGCCGCCCTTCCATACAGTGTAAATGGGAGCCATGTCGCATCGACACGGCTTCCGTTTAAACTACAACCCTACCCGGATCATTCCTGTGTCCTACCCAGGTAGTTACTTGGGTAGGATTCACGGGTCACTTGATCCAGGTTCTTGCGGGGGGGGGCCCTTTTCTACTAGCTAAAAACACGAGTAAATGTGCGTGCCCGTGCATTTAGCCTTGTTTTTTGAGCTAGTGGAAAATAAGATTTTACTCACCGGTAAATCTATTTCTCGTAGTCCGTAGTGGATGCTGGGACTCCGTAAGGACCATGGGGATTAGCGGCTCCGCAGGAGACTGGGCACAACTAAAGAAAGCTTTAGGACTACCTGGTGTGCACTGGCTCCTCCCACTAAGACCCTCCTCCAGACCTAAGTTAGGATACTGTGCCCGGAAGAGCTGACACAAATAGGAAGCCACACCAATCACACCGTATAACTCGTGATACTATACCCAGTTAACAGTATGAAATATAACTGAGCCTCTCAACAGATGGCTCAACAATAACCCTTTAGTTAGGCAATAACTATAAACAAGTATTGCAGACAATCCGCACTTGGGATGGGCGCCCAGCATCCACTACGGACTACGAGAAATAGATTTACCGGTGAGTAAAATCTTATTTTCTCTGACGTCCTAAGTGGATGCTGGGACTCCGTAAGGACCATGGGGATTATACCAAAGCTCCCAAACGGGCGGGAGAGTGCGGATGACTCTGCAGCACCGAATGAGCAAACTCTAGGTCCTCCTCAGCCAGGGTATCAAACTTGTAGACTGTTGCAAAAATTTTTGAACCCGACCAAGTAACAGCTCGGCAAAGTTGTAAAGCCGAGACCCCTCGGGCAGCCGCCCAAGAAGAGCCCACTTTCCTCGTGGAATGGGCTTTTACAGATTTAGGGTGCGGCAGTCCAGCCGCAGCATGTGCAAGTTGAATCGTGCTACAGATCCAGCGAGCAATAGTCTGCTTAGAAGCAGGAGCACCCAGCTTGTTGGGTGCATACAGGATAAATAGCGAGTCAGTTTTCCTGACTCCAGCCGTCCTGGAAACATATACTTTTCAGGGCCCTGACTACGTCCAGTAACTTGGAATCCTCCAAGTCCCAAGTAGCCGCAGGCACCACAATAGGTTGGTTCACATGAAAAACTGATACCACCTTAGGAAGGAATTGGGAACGAGTCCTCAATTCCGCCTTATCCATATAAAATACAGATAAGGGCTTTTGTATGACAAAGCCGCCAATTCTGATACACGCCTGGCCGACGCCACGGCCCACAGCATGACCACTTTCCACGTGAGGTATTGTAGCTCCACGGATTTAAGTGGCTCAACCCAATGCGACTTCAGGAAATCCAACACCACGTTGAGATCCCACGGTGCCACTTGAGGCAGAAACGGGGGCTGACTATGCAGCACTCCCTTAACAAAAGTCCGAACTTCAGGCAGTGAAGCCAGTTCTATTTTGGAAGAAAATCGATAGAGCCGAAATCTGGACCTTCATGGAACCCAATTTTAGGCCCATAGTCACCTCTGACTGTAGGAAGTGCAGAAATCGACCTAGCTGAAATTTCTCCTTTGGGGCCTTCCTGGCCTCACAGCACGCAACATATTTCCACCATATGCGGTGATAATGGTTTGCGTTCACTTCTTTCCTAGCTTTAAATAGCGTAGGGATAACTTCCTCCGGAATGCCCTTTTCCTTCAGGATCCGGCGTTCAACCGCCATGCCGTCAAACGCAGCCGCGGTACGTCTTGGAACAGACAGGCCCCCTGCTGCAGCAGGTCCTGTCTGAGCAGCAGAGGCCATGGGTCCTCTGAGATCATTTCTTGGAGTTCTGGTTACCAAGCTCTTCTTGGCCAACCCGGAACAATGAGTATAGTTCTTACTCCTCACCTTCTTATTATTCTCATTACCCTGGGTAAGAGAGGCAGAGAAGGGAACACATACACCGACTGGTACACCCACGGTGTTACCAGAGCGTCCACAGCTATCGCCTGAGGGTCCCTTGACCTGGCGCAATATCTTTGTAGCTTTTTGTTGAGGCGGGACGCCATCATGTCCACCTGTGGCCTTTCCCAACGGTGTACAATCATTTGGAAAACTTCTGGATGAAGTCCCCACTCTCCCGGGTGGAGGTCGTGTCTTCTGAGAAAGTCTGCTTCTCAGTTGTCCACTCCGGGAATGAACACTGCTGACAGTGCTAACACATGATTTTCCGCCCATCGGAGAATCCTTGTGGCTTCTGCCATCGCCATCCTGCTTCTTGTGCCGCCCTGTCGGTTTACATGAGCGACCGCCGTGATGTTGTCTGACTGGATCAGCACCGGCTGGTGTTGAAGCAGGGGTCTAGCCTGACTTAGGGCATTGTACATGGCCCTTAGTTCCAGATTATTTATGTGTAGGGAAGTCTCCTGACTTTTCCATAGCCTTGGAAGTTTCTTCCCTGTGTGACTGCCCCCCAGCCTCGAAGGCTGGCATCCGTGGTCACCAGGACCCAGTCCTGTATGCCGAATCTGCGGCCCCCTAGAAGATGAGCACTCTGCAGCCACCACAACAGCGACACCCTGGCCCTTGGAGACAGGGTTATCCGCCGATGCGTCTGAAGATGCGACCCGGACCACTTGTCTAACAGATCCCACTGGAAAATCCTTGCATGGGACCTGGCGAATGGAATTTCTCCGTAAGAAGCTACCATCCTTCCCAGGGCTCGCGTGCATTGATGCACCGACACCTGTATACGTATTAGGAGGTCTCTGTCTAGAGACGACAACTCCTTGGACTTCTCCTCAGGGAGAAACCCTTTTTATCCTGTTCTATGTCCAGAACCATACCCAGGAACAGTAGACGCGTCGTAGGAACCAGCTGCGACTTTGGAATATTCAGAATCCAGCCGTGCTGTTGTAGCACTTCCCGAGATAGTGCTACTCCGCCGAACAACTGCTCCCTGGACCTCGCCTTTATAAGGAGATCGTCCAAGTATGGGATAATTATTTCGGCCATTACCTTGGTAAATACCTCGGTGCCGGGGACAGACCAATGGCAACGTCTGGAATTGGTAATGACAATCCTGTACCACAATTTTGAGGTACTCCTGGTGAAGAGGGTAAATAGGGACATGCAGGTAAGCATCCTTGATGTCCAGTGATACCATGAAATTCTCCAGGCTTGCAATAATCGCCCTGAGCGATTCCATTTTGAACTTGAACCTTCGTATATAAGTGTTCAAGGCTTTCAATTTTAGAATGGGTCTCACCGAACCGTCTGGTTTCGGTACCACAACATTTTGGAATAGTAACCCCGGCCTTGTTGGAGGGGTACCTTGATTTCACCTGCTGGAAGTACAGCTTGTGAATTGCCGCCAGTACTACCTTTCTCCGAGGGCAGCAGGCAAGGCTGATGTGAGGTAACGGCGAGGGGGAGTCGCCTCGAACTCCAGCCTGTATCCCTGTGATACTATTTGCAGAACCTAGGGATCCACCTGTGGGCAAGCCCACTGGTCCCTGAAGTTCCCGAGACGCGCCCCTACCGCACCTGTCTCCACCTGTGGAGCCCCAACGTCATGCGGTGGACTCAGAGGAAGCGGGGGAAGATTTTTGATCCTGGGAACTGGCTGCTGGTGCAGCTTTTTCCTTCTTCCCTTGTCTCTGTGCAGAAAGGAAGCGCCTTTTGACCCGCTTGCTTTTCTGAAGCCGAAAGGACTGTACCTGAAAATACAGTGCTTTCTTAGGCTGTGAGGAAACCTGAGGTAAAATGTTTTCTTCCCAGCTGTTGCTGTGGATACGAGGTCCCAGAGACCATCCCCAAACAATTCCTCACCCTTATAAGGCAGAATCTCCATGTGCCTTTTATAGGCAGCATCACCTGTCCACTGCCGGGTTTCTAATACCCTCCTGGCAGAATGGACATTGCATTAATTCTGGATGCCAGCCAGCAAATATCCCTCTGTGCATCCTTTATATCTAAGACGACGTCTTTAATATGCTCTATGTTAGCAAACTATTATCCCTGTCTTAGAGTATTAATATTATCTGACTGGGTATCGGACCACGCTGCAGCAGCACTATTTATGCTGAGGCAATTGCAGGTCTCGGTATATAACCTGAGTGTGTATATACAGACTTCAGGATAGCCTCCTGCTTTTTATCAGCAAGCTCCTTCAAGGTGGCCGTATCCTAAGACGGCAGTGCCACCTTTTTTGACAAACGTGTGAGCGCCTTATCCACCCTAAGGGATATCTCCCAACGTGACCTATCCTCTGGCGGGAAAGGGTACGCCATCAGTAACTTTTTAGAAATTACCAGTTTCTTATCGGGGGAACCCACGCTACTTTACACACTTCATTCATTCATCTGATGGGGGAACAAAACACTGGCTGCTTTTTCTCCCCAAAAATAAAACCCCTTTTATGTGGTACTTGGGTTCATGTCAGAAATGCGTAACACATTTTTCATTGCCGAGATCATGTAACGGATGTTCCTAGTGGATTGTGTATATGTCTCAACCTCGTCGACACTGGAGTCAGACTCCGTGTCGACATCTGTGTCTGCCATCTGAGGTGACGGGCGCTTTTTTGAGCCCCTGATGGCCTTTGAGACGCCTGGGCAGGCGCGGGCTGAGAAGCCGGCTGTCCCACAGCTGTTTTACGTCATCCAGCCTTCTATGTAACGAGTTGACATTGTCGGTTAATACCTTCCACCTATCCATCCACTCTGGTGTCGGCCCCCCCCTCTCTTTTTAACCCTTTGAGCCTGAAAACTACAGGGGAGAGCCTGGGGAGCTGTCTTCCAGCTGCACTGTGAAGAGAAAATGGCGCCAGTGTGCTGAGGGAGATAGCTCCGCCCCTTTTTCGCGGACTTTTCTCCCGCTTTTTTATGGATTCTGGCAGGGGTGTTTATCACATATATAGCCTCTGGGGCTATATATTGTGATGATTTTGCCAGGCAAGGTGTTATATTGCTGCTCAGGGCGCCCCCCCGCCCCCCCCCCCCCCCCCTCCAGGGCCCTGCACCCATCAGTGACCGGAGTGTGAGGTGTGCATGAGGAGCAATGGCGCACAGCTGCCGATTTTCCGGAACACTTCTTGCTTCTGGCTCTGTAAGGGGGCCGGCGCGGCTCCGGGACCGAACATCAATGGCCGGTTCCATGCGGTCGATCCCTCTGGAGCTAATGGTGTCCAGTAGCCTAAGAAGCCCAAGCTACCACCAGTTAGGTAGGTTCGCTTCTTCTCCCCTTAGTCCCTCGCTGCAGTGAGTCTGTTGCCAGCAGATCTCACTGTAAAATAAAAAAAACCTAAAATATACTTTCTTTCTAGGAGCTCAGGAGAGCCCCTAATGTGCATCCAGCTCAGCCGGGCACAAGAATTTAACTGAGGTCTGGAGGAGGGTCTTAGTGGGAGGAGCCAGTGCACACCAGGTAGTCCTAAAGCTTTCTTTAGTTGTGCCCAGTCTCCTGCGGAGCCGCTAATCCCCATGGTCCTTACGGAGTCCCAGCATCCAGGACGTCAGAGAAAAGGGGTATAACTCTGGCTCTGATACTAGCCTATGCCTCCTAAGCCATTGCATTCACCAAATGTCACTGATGGATGGTGCACTTCTAGTCCAAGGAAAATAACAATAATATAGGATGTAATGTTTAGAACACCGGATATTGGGAAATGCTACAGTTTTTAGGGCTTGCAATTTAGCACTGAGTTACATTGCTTCGAGTGCTCCTCCACTGCAACATGGAGGCAAAATATTGTCCTGTCAGCTGGGAAATTGGTGTAAGATTTAAGACCCTTTGCATAGTGCTAATGTATCACTCCACATAACAAGCAATGACATTAAGACATCTATTCATGAAGCAATGAAAGGAGTGAAGAAAGGGATCAGTGGAGAAGTTGCCTATAGCAACCAATAAGCTTTGAAGGAGACCTTTATCAAGAACATTGTATAAAATGTAAGGGAGAAGCTGATTGGTTGCCATGGGCAACTTCCCTACTGATCTATTTATCCACTCTTTTCACTGCTTCATAAATAGACCACTAAATCGTGTCCGGCATCCCTTTCTCTTTTATTAGCTCTCTGAAATAGGAAATATCTTTATACTGCTTGGCAAGACAAAGTGCCCTGATGTCTTAAGCCCCATTCGGGGGGGAGATGGGTGCTGAGCAATCTATCACAGACCACTCAGCACAGCGCGATATGTGCTGAGCGAGGGGGGCACTAATTTCACCCAGCGGTGAAATGAACAACCTGCTAGATTGTGCACAGGCCAATCTAGTACCAGTGATAGCGATGCGTGGGGCCGCGCATAGATATCGATGTGGGGCATACACACAGAGAGATCTGTGCTTAACTTCTAAGCAGTCTAGTCAGATTGCTTAGAATATAAGCACGGGTATCTATGTGTGTACCCCCCTTTACATCCACTCTAAAGGGCTGTACTGCCGGGGAGATGTTGAGGGAGATGTGTGCTGCGCGATCAATCACAGACCGCTCAACACACATCTTTCCCCCTGCTCAGCACAGCGTTATGTGCTGAGTGAGGGGGGGTGCTCATTTCACCCAGCGGTTTCTCCGCAATTGCTATGCTGCCACCTTGCTCCACAATCCTATGTACTTAGGCAGAAATTGTATTGAGTTTGCAGGCCTCATGACGCACACAGGGAGTAAAGTGCTTTGGCACTGCACAATTAGCATTTTGATTATTATAAATGCTCTCTGGTGTGTTCTTAACATACTAGTACTACACATAGGGGGTAATTCCAAGTTGATCGCAGCAGGAAATTTTTTAGCAGTTGGGCAAAGCCATGTGCACTGCAGGGGAGGCAGATATAACATGTGCAGAGAGAGTTAGATTTGGGTGGGTTATTTTGTTTCTGTGCAGGGTAAATACTGGCTTTTATTTTTACACTGCAATTTAGATTGCAGATTGAACACACCACACCCAAATCTAACTCTCTCTGCATATGTTATATCTGCCTCCCCTGCAGTGCACATGGTTTTGCCCAACTGCTAAAAAATTTGCTGCTGCGATCAACTCAGAATTACCCCCGTAGTCTGCTGGCCATACTTCAGTGTCTCAAAATAAAATATGCTGATTTAAAGCAAAGTCCTATGTGTCTGATTTTAAACAGGAACAAAAACAAACACTGTAATTAAATCCTGTGAGTGATGTAATCCATTTTCCACTATAGCACATCCTAGTTGCACCCACCTGAAACAACACTGCATTTATTGTACGGATTGTTGTCATACCCCTAACATCCCTCATGTACACTGTGATAACAGTTGTCCTCTGAATGGGGATGTTTGTGGTCAGAGAACTCCCCCCTACTCTACATGACGCACATCCACCGTCCTGCTCCTGTTGTAGGACTCCGTTATTTCCGCATTCCTGCTTCTACAATTACTTTGTATTATCTTTTTTTTTTTTTTTTCTTTCTTCTTTTGTATTGTGTTTCTCTAAATACAAAGCATTGTTCCCTCCCTACCTAAGAATTTCAGCAGTGGGGGAGAGAGGGCACTTTATATACCGTCAGTGCGTCCCTCAGCATGGCTTCCTGACACAGTGAGTCCTGACACCTCTTGTTCTGCAGTAATTCAATACGGATTATCATTATGGGAAAACATAGCTATTACTCAGGCTGGGTTTCTGATGAACCTCGTGAGTTGTGCAAGTTTTTTGAACCGCATCATCCTCCTTGGTACTGTAAAGGGTAAAAAGTAAAGACGGAAAACAGGATTAAACGGAGAACAAATAAACTAGTTGGAACAGACATCAGCTATCAATGTACTGAAAATGTAATTCACATTTAACAGTCCTATTTAAGTATTCTCCTTTATGCTGCAAACTGGAAAGCTCCTTTCTTGGCAGCTTGCTGCCTTCTCACCTTACAGTGATGTGACCCTTAATATGGAGTGCTGTGAGGATCAAGTTCTATCCTACCTGCCAGATGATGGGAAAATAGTGGTTGATTCTGGCGTAGCAACTACTGTCACTAACTAACTACTTTTATACTTTAACTGCTCTGTTTGGGGTATATTTACTGAAGTGTGGGTTTTCACAAGTGAAGATGTTGCCCATACCAACCAATCAGATTATATTATCTACTAGAAGGTGCTAGATAAATGATAAGTAGAATCTGATTGGTTGCTATCGGCAACAGCTCCTATTCTGAAAAACTTCACTTTAGTAAATATACCTCCATAGGGGCAGATGTAATGAGCTGTGGAGAGAGAGAAACGATCAACCAATCAGCTCTTGACATTTTTTTTAATTCAAACACAGCATGTATGTAACCTGACAGTTAGGAGCTGTGTGACGGGTACTTTGGTGGACATTTACTAAGCAGTGATAAGAGCGGAGAAGTGAGCCAGTGGAGAAGTTGCCCCATCAACCAATCAGCAGCTCTGTATAATTTTATAGTATGAAATTAGAGATGTTACTTCAGTGCTGATTGCCATGGGCACGTCTCCACTGGCTCACTTCTCTGCTCTTATCACTGCTTAGTAAATGTCCCCCTTATGCTGCTTTCACATCGCAAAACCTGCTTTTGAAATGGTTCTTTAAACGGTTCTTAAAATGGGTCTGAGCAGTTAAACTCCCTTTACATCGCATGCTGTAACCAGTATATTACCATTTCATTACCGTTTTGGTACCTTTCACACTGAACCCGTTTCACCCATACAAAACAGTGGTTGTCATTTTAAATGTTTATTTCCTGCTTCTGCCTGGTGACATCACACATGGAGACAGCCTATCACCTTCTGGGGCTTGCAAATACCGTTTCAGACCCTTTCACACTGCACAATGAAACGGATAGGGCCCTGCTTTTTTACAGTTTCAAAATACCGGTATTTTGAAAACGGTAAATTGAAGGTGACCCTTTCACATCGCAGCTCGAACCGTTTAGGGAGCCTTAAAAATCGGCAATTTACCGGATTCAAGCTGCGGTGTGAAAGGGGTATTAGTTAGCAAGCTCCTGTTTGGCCCACTCTTTCCTGTCCCCCTCCTTATGGCCCAGTCTGTTAACACCTTGTGTTATTGTTTTGTTGCCAGGTGGCTATTAAGTCGATCCGGAAGGACCGTATAAAAGATGAACAGGATATGCTCCACATCCGGAGAGAGACAGAGATAATGAGTTCCATCTGCCACCCTCATATCATCTCAATATATGAAGGTAAGGAGAGCCATTTTTGAGGAATAGTAGCCACAGGGAATCACAATCCAGTAGATGCAGCAAACATTATATACAATAATATAATGCTATACACATATGGCTGGTGTTGCACCTATGTTTTGGATGCTGTATTTTGTTTCTGTAAAAACAGCATATACCAGCTGCTAATTGACATCAGTAGATGCTATGGAACCTGCTGACAAACAGCCACACTGAAATGAAGGCAAATGCTCCTGAAACCGGAAATGACCATGTAAACACATCTAGCATTTTTACAGTGTTTTTGTATACATCACAAATACGCTGCTTCTAAGTTACAGGTGTGGCAACAGCCAATATAATGGCAGATGTAATGATTTAGCCCTGTGGCTTCAAATTGGCTGAAGATTAAATAAAAATAAAAAACATTTGTATATAATTAACACTGCAACAGATCGCATTACAGTAAGACTACTGTTACATAGCACTATGAGTAAGGTTTTTCCTCCGCTTTATATTTAGAAGGAATAAAACATCCACGCCCTTCCAGCACACATTGCATAGTGAGCGGCCTGCTTGTACTAGCAGAATAGCAGGGCAAGCCTCTACAGGTGCTTAGCTGCTCTAACAGGCAGCTGGTAATCTCCCAGCACTTACTGTACTGAGCCAGTGTCTGGACTGGGAAAGTGAAATCCACATGACCTCCTGAAAAAGCTATGGGTCGTTGGGTTGACTCAACTTAGGTCGACATGCACTAGGTCGACAGGTGAAAAGGTTGACATGAGTTTTTGGACTTTTTTGGTGTCGTTTTCTTTGTAAAGTGACGGGGAACCCCAATTAGTGCACTGTTTCCACTCGCCCTGCTTCGGGCAAGGTGCCTCGCTATGCTCGGCACAGGTTACCGTTCCAATCATAGTCCACGTGGATCGTCAAGTATGGAAAAATCCAAAAAATTAAAAAAATGTGAAAAACTCATGTCGACCTTCAGTGGTCAACCTAATGACTGTCTACCTAAGCTGTGCCGACCTAGCGACCGTTTCCCGTTAAAATATATGTACACTTAACTTTGTTTTTATTACACAAAGCCAATCTGTGTTTTTCCCATAAACATTAGGAAACTTATTCTAAATTACATGATCTCATTTTACGAATATAACCTTTTTATTACATATGTTTTATGATTGATGCTAAAAAAAAAAGATAGTAATGTGGTAAAATATTTACAAAACATTTGTGTTAAGTTATAGTTACAGTACCTTTCTATTAAAAGATTTTACAGTTTTCATGTGTTAATATGTTGAGAACAACACTTTGTATGTATACATACATACATACATACATACATACATACATACATACATACATACATACAGAAAATTCAGCGCTCACCATAGCAAGCTCACTTATCCTCAAAACATCAATAAATAAATGATGGGGGTTTAGTTAGTGAATTGGTGAATGCACGGAAGCCTGCAAACCGATCGCCAAGGTACCCCACCTTCTTGCAGGTCCTACACTATCACAGAGTCTTTAAAAATTAAACCTGGCAATAGTATCACACATAATATAACGGTAAATATGCCTACTTGGTTTAATGTGCCACATACCTTATGGCTTTTAAAGGTACACTAGTCACCTGAAACTGGCTGATAAATCACTAAGGAACAGCTGACACAGGTTAAGGACAATTGAGTTTACATAGGGGTGCATGAAAAAGCTTGTGACCACAGTTAATAAGAGTTAACCAAAGATTAACCCTGCAATATACAAACAAATATTAAACCACAGCACTCTCCACCCCAGAAGCGGGGTGCAATGTCTGCACTCACCACTCATGGGGTGTGGTGCTTGTAGCCCATGGCCACCTACTGAAATATATACAAACAGAAAATTCAGCACTCACCATAGCAAGCTCACTTATCATGCACCCCTATGTAAACTCGATTGTCCTTAACCTGTGTCAGCAGTTCCTTAGTGATATTAAAATGTGTGTGTATTTTTATTTTACTTTTTAACCTGTATACATGAAGGCGCAGCATTACTTGGAGCTACTATAGTGTCGCTCATGTAGCTGTGCTTTAATGAAGAAGAGATTTAAGTATATTGTTTATGACGCTGGAACAGATCCCTGACACACCCCTGTGAGACGGATGAACTTGAACACAGTGAAACTAGTAATGTAGTAACTGTTGTCTTGCCAGGCACAGAGGGAAAGTGCACAATATAGAGAGGACACAGGACATCTGCTTATCAGGCAGGGAGGATAACACAGGCTGTAAAGATATAAAACCGCTCAGCCACCTGGGGAGTGCATGCACCAGGCTGCCAGGTTATTGTGTGGGGATGAACCAGGTGTCATATTCTGAACCTTTTCCTTCTAAGGTCTTATCCAGATGAGGAGAGCTTTTACTGGAAAGTCTTGGCTCAGAACACAAGTAAATCAGTGATAAAATGCAGCTATTGTTCTTATCCACATAGGTAGTAATAACCTACACTGTAGAGTGGGGCTCTCAAGAAAATGAAAAATAAATACAAAGGAGATTAAGCAAAGCATGGAGAGAAATAAAGTATCGAACAATCAGCTCCTAACTGCCTGATTGGTACTGTATCTGTCTCCAAGCTTTGATAAATCGCCCTCATCATTTTCTTTGGATAATATAGGCCGCTATGCTGCATATTGCTATAAGTGTTTGTTTAAGGAAAGATTGTATCAGTTTAGGTGTCTGTGTACTAAGCCTTGGAGAGAGATAAAGTACCAGCTTCTGTCATGTTACAGGCTGGGGTTCAGTATGATTTGCCGATGGATGGTATGCCGGCTGTCAGTATATCGACAGCAGCATCCCGTCCATCATAATAAATAAGTAAAATATTTATGCTTACTAGCTAAACCAGAGGTT